>NC_073424.1:0-35000 GCF_028641065.1 Leucoraja erinaceus
ATCTTCCTAAAAGAACCTCTTTCAATGCTGAGGCTGTGCCTCTAGTCTAGACTCTCGCCACTAGTGAACTCCTCTCCTCATCCCCTATCCGGGCTTTCACGATTCCTATTCAATGCGTTCCCCCCTTCATTCTACTAAACTCCAGTGAGTACAGGCCCAGTGCCGTCAAACACTCATCATATGTTAACCTACTCTCTGGAGAACATGGATAGTCCATACATTTTCGGGTGTCGGGACTCTTTCATATCAGACAAGGACCTGACGATGCGTTGGGAGGAACTGATGATACTGGTTTACAACCCAAAGATAGACACAAACTGCTGGAGTAACTCCAGCGGGGCAGGCACAGCTCTCTGGAGAGAAGTATTGGTGACGTTTTTTGTGTTGAGGACCCTTCGTCTGGTGAGTGGGATGCAATGTCCTTGAACCGTACGGGACTCCTCTCCTTACAAACTAGCCCCCCTGCCCTCGATACAGAATAACTGGAAAATAAGATCAGCAGTCAACCAGGCCATTCGGCCCATCAATTTGTCCCCTAATTTGAGGAAGGACATTCTTGCTATTGAGGGAGTGCAGCGTAGGTTTACAAGGTTTATTCCCGGGATGGCGGGATAGTCATACGCTGAGAGAATGGAGCAGCTGGGCTTGTACACTCTGGGGTTTAGAAGGATAAGAGGGGATCTCATTGAAGCATATAAGATTGTTAAGGGCTTGGACACGCTAGAGGCAGGAAACATGATCCCGATGTTGGGGGAGTCCAGAACCAGGGGCCACAGTAAGCCATTTAGAACGGAGACGAGGAAACACTTTTTCTCACAGAGAGTGGTGAGTGTGGAATTCTCTGCCTCAGAGGGCGGTGGAGGCAGGTTCACTGGATGCTTTCAAGGGAGAGCTAGATAGGGCTCTTAAAAATGGGATATGGGGAGAAGGCAGGGACGGGGTACTGATTGGGGATGATAAGCCATAGAAACATAGAGACATAGAAAATAGGTGCAGGAGTAGGCCATTTGGTCCTTCGAGCCTGCACCACCATTCAATATGATCAGCCATGATCAGCAACTCAGTATCCCGTACCTGCCTTCTCTCCATACCCCCTGATTCCTTTAGCTACATCTAACTCCCTCTTAAATATAGCCTATGAACTGGCCTCAACTACCTTCTGTGGCAGAGAATTCCAGAGATTCACCACTCTCTGTGTGAAAAAACTGTCCTAAAAGATTTCCCCCTTATCCTTAAACATCAACTGCCTTTCAATCATGGCTGATCTATCTCTCCCTCCTAACCCCATTCTCCTGCCTTCTCCGCATAACCTCTGACACCCGTAGAGATGTAGGAGATTAGATAAAGCGGATGGAGTGGATATGGAGAGGATGTTTCCCCTAGTGGGAGAGTCAAGGACCAGAGGTCGCAGCCTGCAGAATTAAAGGACGTTCTTTAAATTTATTTAGTAAGACGGTGGTGAATCTGTGGAAATTCATTGCAATAGACAGGCTGTGGGGCTAAGTCAATGGGTATTTTCCGAAGGCAGACAGATGGTACTTCTTGATTCTTGGGACGGCACGGCGCGCGCAGCGTAGAGTTGCTGCCACAGATCAGTTTCGATCCCGTCTACGGGTGCTGTCTGCGCGGAGTTTGTACGTCTCCCCCCGTGCCGGCGTGAGTTTTCTCCAAGATCTTCGGTTTCCTCCCTCCGCACTCCAAAGACGTAGTTTATTTCGCTTGGTATGAATGTAAATAATTGTCCCCAGTGTGTGTGGTCATAGTGTTAATGTTGCTAACCGGTGCCTCCTGGTGCTGGCTCGTGGGGGGCCGAAGGGCCTGTTGCCCAGCGCTGTATCTCCAAACAAACTGAAGAAATGTTTTCAACCCGAAACGTCGCCCATTTCCATCGCTCTAGAGATGCTGCATCACCCGCTGAGTTTCTCCAGCATTTTTGTCTACCTAAAGTAAAAATTAGTACGGGTGACAATAAACAATAGACAATAGGTGCAGGAGTAGGCCATCCGACCCTTCGAGCCACACCACCATTCAATGTGATCATGGCTGATCATCCCCAATCAGTACCTCGTTCCTGCCTTCTCCCCATATCCCCTGACTCCGCTATCTTTAAGAGCCCTATCTAGCTCTCTTGAAAGTATCCAGAGAACCGGCCTCCACCGCCCTCTGAGGCAGAGAATTACACAGACTCACCACTCTCTGTGTGAAAAAGTGTTTCATAGTTTCCGTTCTAAATGGCTTAACCCTTATTCTTAAACTGTGACCCCTGGTTCTGGACTCCCCCAAAATCGGGAACATGTTTCCTGCCTCTAGCGTGTCCAAACATAGAAATTAGGTGCAGGAGTAGGCCATTCGGCCCTTCGAGCCTGCACTGCAAAACCCTTAATAATCTAATGTTTCAATAGGAATTCCCTCTCATCCTTCTAAACTCCAGAGTGTACAAGCCCAGCTGCTCCATTCTCTCAGCATATGACAGTCCCGCCATCCCGGGAATTAACCTTGTAAACCTACGCTGCACTCCCTCAATAGCAAGAATGTCCTTCCTCAAATTAGGGGACCACAGCTTAGTTAGGCCACTGTTCTGCCCAAGACCGCAAGAAATGACGCAAGAAAGTAGCCCAGTCCATCACTGCAAAACGGTCTGTTCAGAGGTTAGGGGGAGAAGGCAGGAGAATGGGTGTGAGGAGGGATCAGATAGATCATCCATGATTGAATGGTGGAGTAGATTGAGATGGGCCGAATGGCCTAATTCTACTCCTATCACTTAATGACCTTATGAATGACCTCATTCTGTTTCCATAACTTATGAACGTATGGATGTGTGTCTAAATGGATGTAGGGTTTGTTGTGAGATATTGAAATATTTTTGCAGTGACTAAGGAGGCAGGAATTGGGACAGGAACTGTTTTGCTAATAATCTCACTGACTGGAAGTTATAAATTCTTATTTTTATAAAAACTGTTTGTGTTTCTTTTCTGAATCTGGGCTGACATCATTGCTGTCAGTTACCAGCGCTAGACTAATAATTGCTTTCATTAGTTCTTAAGCTTCTAGGTGCAGAATTAGGCCATTCGGCCCATCAAGTCCACATCAGCCCCATAGCTGGGGATTGTAAATTCAGTTTCATAAATGTTTCAATGTCTGAAGAAGGGTCCAGACCCGAAACATCACCTCTCCATATTTTCCAGAGATGAGTTTTGAGTTTAGTTTATAGTCACGTGTACCGAGGTACAGTGAAAAGCTTTTGTGTCGTGCTATCCAGTCAGCGGAAAGACAATACATGATTACAATCGAGCCGTCCACAGTGTACAGATACAGGATACAGGGAAAAACGTGACTGGTTTGGTGCAAGATAAAGTCAGTAAAGTCCGATCACGGCTAGTCCGAGGGTCACCAATGAGGTAGATAGTAGTTCAGCACTGCTCTCTGGTTGTTGGTAGGATGGTTCAGTTGCCTGATAACAGCTGGGAAGAAACTGTCCCTGAATCTGGAGGTGTGTGCGTTTTCACACTTCTGTACCTCTTGCCCGATGGGAGAGGGGAGAAGAGGGAGTGGCCGGGGTGAGACTGGTCCTTGATGATGCTGCTGGCCTTGCCGAGGCAGCGTGAGGTGTAGATGGAGTCAATGGAAGGGAGGTTGGTTTGTGTGATGGTCTGGGCTGCGTCCACAATTCGCTGCAATTTCTTGCGGTCTTGGATGGAGCTGCCAACCTGACCCGCTGAGTTACTCCAGCATTTTGTGTCTCTCTTCATTAAATGTTTCATTTAGGTTTAGTTGAGAGATACAGGGCAGAATCCGGCCCTTCAGCCCACCGAGTCCGCGCCGACCAGCAATCCCCACACAATCCTACACACATGAGGGACAATTTACATTTACACCAAAGCCAATTAACCTTCAAACCTGTACGTCTTTGGAGTGCGGGAGGAAACCGGAGCACCCGGAGAAAACCCACGCAGGTCATGGGGAGAAGGTACAAACTCCGTACAGACAGCACCCGCAGTCAGGATCGAACCCGGGTCTCTGGTGCTGTGAGGCCGCAACTCTACCGCTGTGAAGAGTTCATTGTTTATCTTTCCCCAGTTACTGCCGAGCTACTGGGGTTTCCCAGCATTGGGGTGGCACGGTGGTGCAGTGGTAGTCTGCATCCTGCGGGCATGAACATTGAATTCTCCCAATTTTGTTAGCCCTTGCTGTCTCCTCCCCTTCCTCAGCCCTCGGGCTGTCTCCTTCCATCCCTCAGCCCTCGGGCCCTCCTTTTTCCTTCCTTCTCCCCGCCCAGTCCCCCACCCCCCCATCAGTCTGAAGAAGGGTTTCGGCCCGAAACGTTGCCTATTTCCTTCGCTCCATAGATGCTGCTGCACCCGCACTCGCTGAGTTTCTCCAGCCATTTTGTCTACCTTCGATTCTCCAGCATCTGCAGTTCCTTCTTGAACAGCGGTAGAGTCGCTGCCTCACAGCACCGGAGACCCGGGTTCGATCCTGACCACGGGTGCTGCCTGTACTGAGTTCTCACTATGTGACCTGCGTGGGTTTTCTCCGGGCGCTCCGGTTTCCTCCCACACTCCAAAGACGTACAGGTTTGTGGGTTAATTGGCATTGGTGTAAATGTAAACTGTCCCTGGTGTGCATAGGATAGTGTTAATGTGCGGGGATCGCTGGTCGGCGCGGACTCGGTGGGCCGTAGGTCCTGTTTCCGCGCAGTATCTCTAAACTAGACTAAACATTGTCTGTTTTTATTTTAGCCTCCACAGTAATTTTTTTCAGATGCTCAAAATATCCTTCCTGCCGACCAACATTTAATCTGTCCAGTTGCCGTGGGAACAAGACCCATGACAACAGGCTGCTGGACGGTATAATCCCATTCCGTTAGCCCCAGCAAGCATTGTCGTATCTATAAAGACAGACACAAAACGCTGGCGTAACTCAGCAGACACAGGCTTAAGGTGAAGGGGAAAACATTTAATGTGAAAGGCTTTGTATTCACTGGAGTTTAGAAGGATGAGGGGGGGAGGATCTTATAGAAGCATATAAAATTATAAAAGGACTGGACAAGCCAGATGCAGGAAAAATGTTCCCAATGTTGGGCGAGTCCAGAACCAGGGGCCACAGTCTTAGAATAAAGGGGAGGTCATTTAAGACTGAGGTGAGAAAATACTTTTTCACCCAGAGAGTTGTGAATTTGTGGAATTCCCTGCCACAGAGGGCAGTGGAGGCCAAGTCACTGGATGGATTTAAGAGAGAGTTAGATAGAGCTCTAGGGGCTAGTGGAGTCGAGGGATATGGGGAGAAGGCAGGTACGGGTTATTGATTGGGGACGATCAGCCATGATCACAATGAATGGCGGTGCTGGCTCGAAGGGACGAATGGCCTCCTCCTGCACCTATTTTCTATGTTTCTATGTCCATGTTTCTATGAAAAGGGCGCGGTGGCTCAGCGGTAGAGTTGCTGCCTCACCGCGCCAGAGACCCAGGATCGATCCCGACTACGGGTGCTGTCTGTACGGAGTTTGCACAGAATTAAAGGACGTTCCTTTAGGAAGGAGATGAGGAGGAATTTCTTTAGTCAGAGGGTGGTGAATCTGCGGAATTCTTTGCCACAGACGGCTGTGGAGGCCAGGACTGCCCATGGGTGATGCATCGTGGTCGGATGCAAGCCTGGGCGATCGATGTCATATGGAGGACAGACAGGCTGTTGCCCATGCAGCACGTCCCCCCCTCTCCACGTCGCTGATCGATCCAAAGGAACAGCAGGGCCGTTACAGTTTGGCACCAGCGCCATCGCAGGAGCTGCCAGAGCGAGGTTGTAGACAACGACGAACTGCCTTAGGGGCTCCGACTCCGGATTGTCTTGAGGTTTATTCCTGGAGCCTTTTCCATGACTGGATATGGATGGCCACAAGGCAGTGGACGTTGTAAATCAGAGTTTCCCCTCTCCTAGATGGACTGCCTTCCCAGGCTGACGAGCCCCATCTGCCCGAAACTCGTGGGGGCGGGAGCGTCTACCTTCCCCTGCAGGTCTACAGCAGTGGATATTTTTAAGGCAGAGATACATAGATTCTTAATTAGTATGGGTGTCGGAGGTTATGGGGAGAAGGCAGGAGAATGGGGTTAGGAGGGAGGGATAAATCAGCCATGATTGAATGGCGGAGTAGACTTGATGGGCCGAATGGCCTAATTTTACTCAATTTATTTATGACCTTATGTCGTTCTCCCCGTGACCTGCGTGGGTTTTCTCCGGGTGCTCCAGGTTTCCTCCCGCACTCCAAAGACGTACAGGTTTATAGGTTAATTGGCTTGGTGTAAATGTAAATTGTCCCCTAGTTTGTGCAGGGTAGTGTTAGTGTTGGGGGATCGCTGGTTGGAACGGACTGGATGGGCCGAAGGGCCTGTTTGCACGCTTATCTCTAAAACTAAAGGAATCTGAGGGGTAATGTTTACTCACAAGGGGTGGTGGGTGTATGGAACGAGCTGCCAGAGGAGATAGTTGAGGCTGGGACGATCGCAACGTTTAAGAAACAGTTAGACAGGTACATGGGTAGGACAGGTTTGGAGGGATATGGACCAAATGCAGGCAGGTGGGACTATAGACAATAGGTGCAGAAGGAGGCCATTCGGCCCTTCGAGCCAGCACCGCCATTCAATGTGATCATGGCTGATCATCCCCAATCAGTACCCCGTTCCTGCCTTCTCCCCATATCCCCTGACTCCACCATCTTTCAGAGCTCTATCTAACTCTCTCTTGAAAGTATCCAGAGGATCGGCCTCCACCGCCCTCTGAGGCAGAGAATTCCACAAACTCCGTACAGACAGCACCCGTAGTCGTGATCGAACCCGGGTCCCTGGTGCTGTGAGGCAGCAACTCCAACGCTGGGCCACCCTGTCGCACATTCGCTGCCCTGACTCTCCCGATCGAGGGAGCAAATGTTGATGACTAATCCAGTGAAAACGGTTAGGAACGGACTGGAGATGGTGGTTTACACCGATGATAGACACAAAATGCTGGAGTAACTCTGTGGGACATGCAGCATCTCTGGAGAGGGGTGGGAAGGAGGATCTCGACATGAAACATCACCCATTCCTTCTCCCCAGAGATGCTGCCTGTCCCACTGAGTTACTCCAGCATTTTGTGTCTATCTGTAGAGAAAATGGTGCCTATCTCAGTCCCAGCGTCTGACTGATCTCTCACTGCCCTCTGCTGGTCATTGCAGCAATCACCCCTCAGTCCTGACCTCCACTCCATTCACTTCCACAGCTCATCTGCCCTCTAGCACCTACCTCTCTTACCCTGAACAAATGGTGTTGCATAAAATCGCGTGGGGAAATAAATGATCGATCATGGATCCTAGGACAGTACCAAAGGCAGACACAAAATGCTGGAGTAACTCAGCGGGACAGGCAGCATCTCTGGAGAGAAGGAATGGGTGACGTTTCGGGTTGAAACCCTTCTTCAGATGAAGAGTCAGGGGAGAGGGAGAGACACAGGGATATGGAAGGGTAAGGTGCAGAAACAGGAAGGAGAAATGGGTGGGGAGAAACAAGAGTTTTTTAGACAATAGGTGCAGGAGTAGGCCATTCGGCCCTTCGAACCAGCATCGCCATTCACTGTGATCATGGCTGATCACCCACCATCAGTACCCCGTTCCTGCCTTCTCCCCATATCCCTTTACTCCACTATCTCTAAGAGCTGTATCTAACTCTCTCTTGAAAGCATATAGACGGTGATGTGGAGAGATAAAGAATAATTAATGAAAGATATGGGAAAAAGTCACGATGGTAAAGGAAACAGGGCCATTTTCAGCTGTGTGTTGGGTGAAAATGAGAAGCTGATGTGACTTGGGTGGGGGAGGGATGGAGAGAGAGAGAGAGGGAATGCCGGGGCTACTTGAAGTGAGAGAAATCAATATTCATACCACTGGGCTGTGAGCTGCCCAAGCGAAATATGAGATGCTGTTCCTCCAATTTGCGTTTAGCCTCACTCTGCCAATGGAGGAGACAGAGGACAGAAAGGCCGGTGTGGGAATGGGAAGGAGAATTAAACCGGGAGATCAGGTTGGTTCAGGCGGACTGAGCGAAGGTGTTCCGCAAAAACGATCGCCCAGTCTGCGTTTGGTCTCGCCGATGTATAAGAGCCCACATCTTGAATAATGGATACAGTAGATGAGGTTGGAGGAGATGCAAGTGAACCTCTGCCTAACCTGGAAGGACTGTCGGGGTCCCTGGACAGAGTCAAGGGAGGAGGGATAGGGATAGGTGTTGCATCTCCTGCGGTTGCGGGGGAAGGTACCTGGGGAGGGGGTGGTTTGGATGGGAAGGGATGAGTTGACCAGGGAGTTGCGGAGGGAACGGTCTCTGCGGAAAGCGGAAAGTGGAGGAGATGGGAAAATGTGGCCAGTGGTGGGATCACGTTGGAGGTGGGGAAGATTTCGGAGGAGTATGTGGTGTATTCGACAGCTGATGGGGTGGAAGGTAAGGACTAGGGGGACTCTGTCTCTGTTGCGAGTAGGGGGAGGGGGAGCAAGGGCGGAGCTGCGGGGTACCGAGGAGACACGAGTGAGGGTCTCATCTAATGATGGGAGAGGACATCTCGGATGTTCCAGTATGGAACACTTCATCTTGGGCGCAGATGCGGAGTAGACGGAGGAATTGGGAGTAGGGGTGGGAAGAAGTGTAGTCGACACAGTTGTGGGAGTCAGTGGGTTTGCAATAGACGTCAGTCAATAGTCTATTTCATGTGATGGAGTGTTTATTTACAATAAAGAACTATATCCATATAGGTTCGCTCATGTTTTACAGTCCGATAATGATTAAATTACGAAGCATTTATTAAATAAGCAATTAACAAACTTATAATGAATAGTTATACATATATACACATAGTAGAGCATCTTTGATCTCCTGCAGTAGATATGGCAATAGTGGATGGTGAACACTGGTTAGATCTTTAATATCCGCTTGTAAACATACAATCTATGATGCTAACTTTATATTTTGGAGTATTGTGAGCAGTTTTGGGCCCAATATCTGAGGAAGGACTTTTTCACACAGAGTTGGCCTCAGAGGGCGGTGGAGGCGGGTTCTCTGGATACTTTCAAGAGAGAGTTAGATAGAGCTCTTAAAAATAGCGGAGTCAGGGGATATGAGGGGAAGGCAGGAACGGGTTACTGATTGTGGATGATCAGCCATGATCACATTGAATGGTGGTGCTGGCTTGAGGGGCCGAATTAACCTACAAACCTGCATGTCTTTGGGATGTGGGAATAAACCGACCCGGTCACAGGGAGAACGTGCAAACTCTGCAAGGGCTGTAAGGCAACAACTCCACCGCTGCCCCACTGTGCCACCTCTGTAAATTGCCCAGTATGTAGGGAGTAGCTGCCCATGTGGAATCAATGTGAACGGGTGATTTATGGTCTGTGGGCCTGTGTCCATGCTGTGTTTATTTGTGGAATTCCCTGCCACAGAGGGCAGTGGAGGCCAAGTCACTGGATGGATTTAAGAGAGAGTTAGATAGAGCTCTAGGGGCTGGTGGAGTCAAGGGATATGGGGAGAAGGCAGGCATGGGTTATTGATTGGGGACGATCAGCCATGATCACAATGAATGGCGGTGCTGGCTCGAAGGGCCGAATGGCCTCCTCCTGCACCTATTTTCTATGTTGGACTTTAGGCTTTTGAGATACAGCGAGGAAACGCACCCTTCGGCCCACCGAGTCCGTGCCGACCTGCGATCCCCCCGCACATTGACACTATCCTAAATACCAGGGACAATTTGCAAGTTTACTGAAGCCAATTAACCCACTAACTTGTGTGTCTTTGGAGTGAGGGAGGAAACCGGAGCACCCGGAGAAAACTGTTGCAGGCCACGGGGAGAATGTACAAACTCCGTACAGAGAGCACCCGTAGTCGGGATCGAACCCGGGTCTCCGGCGCTGTGAGGCAGCGACTCTACCGCTGTGCCGCCCGAGGTGTCCTGGTCTTTTCTTGCTTCCAGTTCCTTCCCACTCCAATCAGTCTGAAGAAGTGGCCCGACCCGAAACGTCATCTATCCATGTTCTCCAGAGATGCTGCCTGACCCGCCGACTTACTCCAGCACTCTGTACTTGTGTTTTCTATGAATGAACCGGTCAGTCTGCGAACCAGGGTCGGCAGGTGGCGCAGCGGTCGAGTTGCTGCCTCACGGCGCCAGAGAGCCGGGTTCGATCCTGACCTCGGGTGCTGTCTGTACGGAGTTTGTGCGTTCTCCCCGCGACCTCCGGGTGCTCCGGTTTCCTCCCGCACTTCAAAGGCGTGCAGGTTTGCAGGTTGATTGGCTTGGTATAAATGTAAATTGTCCCTAGTGTGTGTAGGTTAGTGTTAATGTGAGGGGATCGCAGGTCAGCACGGACTCGGTGGGCCGAAGGGCCTATTTTCGGCTGCATCTCTGAAACTAAACTTAAAAAAAAAAACACACAAGATAGCCGTGACTTTATCGGTGACCTGATACGTCAGTCAATGATGCCGACGGTCCCCGAAAAAAAATCGGCAAGTGGGACAGGCCCTTTAAAGCTCTGATCCATGCAGTGGTCAGCCCACCTAGCCATAGAGGGAGTACAGAGAAGGTTCACCAGACTGATTCCTGGGATGTCAGGACTTTCATATGAAGAAAGTGGTAATATGAGGGGGAACTTCTTTACGCAGAGAGTGGTAGCGGTGTGGAATGAGCTCCCAGTGGAAGTGGTGGAGGCAGGTTCATTGGTATCATTTAAAAATAAATTGGATAGGCATATGGATGAGAAGGGAATGGAGGGTTATGGTACGAGTGCAGGCAGGTGGGACTAAGGGGAAAAAAAAAATGTTCGGCATGGACTTGTAGGGCCGAGATGGCCTGTTTCCGTGCTGTAATTGTTATATGGTTATATGGTTATATGGTTATAAGAAAGACTGGATAGACTCGGCTTGTACTCGCTAGAATTTAGAAGATTGAGGGGGGATCTTATAGAAACTTACAAAATTCTTAAGGGGTTGGACAGGCTAGATGCAGGAAGATTGTTCCCGATGTTGGGGAAGTCCAGAACAAGGGGTCACAGTTTAAGGATAAGAGGGAAGGAAGTCTTTTAGGACCGAGTTGAGAATATTTATTTTCACACAGAGTGTGGTGAATCTGTGGAATTCTGTGGAAGGTAGTTGAGGCCAGTTCATTGGCTATATTTAAGAGGGAGTTAGATGTGGCCCTTGTGGCTAAAGGGATCAGGGGATATGGAGAGAAGGCAGGTACAGGATACTGAGTTGGATGATCAGCCATGATCATATTGAATGGCGGTGCAGGCTCAAAGGGTTGAATGGCCTACTCCTGCACCTAATTTCTATGTTTCTATGTTTCCAAGTCCATGCCGATCTGCGATCCCTGTAGGGACAATTTACAACCGAAGCCAATTACCTAGCAAACCTAGACACACAAAAGGCTGGAGTAACTCAGCGGGCCAGGCAGCATCTCTGGAGAGAAGGAACAGGTGACGTTTTGGGTCCAGACCCTTCTTCCAACAACGAAAATAAAGTCTGATGAAGGGTTTTGGCCCTTCACGTTGCCTATTCCCTCCGTAGATGCTGCTGCACCCGCTGAGTTCCTCCAGCATTTTTGTGTACCTTCGATTTTCCAGCATCTGCAGTTCCTTTTTAAACACTAAAATAAAGTCAGTCAGCGGAGAGAGAGAAGGGGGTTGGGGAGAAAGACCATTTTAGTTGGTGTCAGGGCTGGACTGGGAAGCCGGGAGTGATCTCGCCAGGGGGTCACAGCAGCCTGCCGAGGATCAGCCCCTGTGGCGTGGACGGCTCTACTCCTGGCAGCTCCAGGAAGCCCAGCCGGAGGTGGAACTCCAGCCCCTTCTTGTCGCTGGTGTTGAGCTCGCAGAACAGGCCCTGGGAACCTGGGGGGGAGAGAAGCAAGAAGCTATTGTCATATACACTGCACCAAAACAGAACAACGGCACACATTATCACTTGCAGCAGCTTGACTGACACGTCAAGTCAAGTTGGTTCGTCACATACACATACGAGATGTGCAGTGAAATGAAAAGTGGCGATGCTCGTGGACTTGGTGCAAAAAGACAAACAAACACACTACAAACAGAATGGAACAGAATCACATCGATGTTGGGGAAGTCCAGGACAAGGGGTCACAGCTTAAGGATAAGGGGGAAATCCTTTAAAACCGAGATGAG
The DNA here is from genome assembly GCF_028641065.1 of Leucoraja erinaceus. Taxonomy (NCBI): domain Eukaryota; kingdom Metazoa; phylum Chordata; class Chondrichthyes; order Rajiformes; family Rajidae; genus Leucoraja; species Leucoraja erinaceus. The sequence continues at coordinate 12,191 of NC_073424.1, forward strand.
AAGAACTTTTTTCACACAGAGAGTGGTGAATCTCTGGAACTCTCTGCCGCAGAGGGTAGTCGGGGCCAGTTCATTGGCTATATTTAAGAGGGAGTTAGATGTGGCCCTTGTGGCTAAAGGGATCAGGGGGTATGGAGAGAAGGCAGGTACGGGATACTGAGTTGGATGATCAGCCATGATCATATTGAAAGTTCTTCTCATCTCGGTTTTAAAGGATTTCCCCCTTATCCTTAAGCTGTGACCCCTTGTCCTGGACTTCCCTAACATCGGGAACAATCTTCCTGCATCTAGCCTGTCCAACCCCTTAAGAATTTTGTAAGTTTCTATAAGATCCCCTCTCAATATCCTAAATTCTAGAGAGTATAAACCAAGTCTAACCAGTCTTTCTTCATAAGACAGTCCTGACATCCCAGGAATCAGTCTGGTGAACCATCTCTGCACTCCCTCTATGGCAATAATGTCCTTCCTCAGATTTGGAGATCAAAACTGTACGCAATACTCCAGGTGTGGTCTCACCAAGACCCTGTACAACTGCAGTAGAACCTCCCTGCTCCTATACTCAAATCCTTTTGCAATGAAAGCTAACATACCATTCGCTTTCTTTACTGCCTGCTGCACCTGCATGCCTACCTTCAATGACTGGTGTACCATGACACCCAGGTCTCGCTGCATCTCCCCCTTTCCCAATCGGCCACCATTTAGATAATAGTCTGCTTTCCCGTTTTTGCTACCAAAATGGATAACTTCACATTTATTCACATTATACTGCAGTATAAAGTATCCAGAGAATTGGCCTCCACTGCGCTCTGAGGCGGAGAATTCCACAGATTGGATCGAGGGGCCGAATGGCCTACACCTGCACCTATTTTCTATGTTTCAATCAAGTTTCCTCTGCCATTCAATCATGGCTGATCTATCTCTCCCTCTCAACCCCATTCTCCTTCCTTCTCCCCATAACCCCTGACATCCGCACTAATCAAGAATCTATCAATCACTGCCTTAAAAATATCCATTGACTTGGCCTCCACAGCCTTCTGTGGCAATGAATTCCACAGATTCATCACCCTCTGACTAACATAGAAAATAGATGCAGGAGGCCATTCGGCCCTTCGAGCCAGCACCGCCATTCATTGTGATCATGGCTGATCATCCCCAATCAATAACCATTGCCTGCCTCCTCCCCATAACTTTGACTCCACTAGCCCCTAGAGCTCTATCTAACTCTCTCTTAAATCCATTTCCACTGCCCTCTGTGGCAGGGAATTCCATAAATTCACAACTCTCTGGGTGAAAAAGTTTTATCTCACCTCAGTCTTAAATGACCTCCTCTTTATTCTAAGACTAAATAAATTCTTCCTCATCTCCTTCCTAAAGGAACGTTCTTTAATTCTGAGGCTGTGACCTCTGGTCCTAGACTCTCCCACCAGTGGAAACATCCTCTCTACATCCTCTCTATCCAGGCCTTTCACTTTTTGGTAAGTTTCAATGAGGGCCCCCCCCCCCCCCCCCATTCTTCTAAAACTCCAGTGAGTAGAGGCCCAGTGCCGTTGGATGTTCATGATATGTTAACCCACTCATTCCTGGGATAATTCCTGTTAACCTCCTCTGGACCCCCTCCAGAGCCAGCACATCCTACCTCAGATATGGAGCAGCTGAAGGGTAGGACGGGGCAGGGAGATGGCAGATCACTTTACCGTTAGCCTTTAGTGCAGACAGTGCACAGATAACTAAGTTCCACGCTTCACTGGGATCCGCCATCTTGGGATGGACATCCATTTGCATCAGGGAAGGGAAGTGGTAGAGCAACGAGTCGGAGAAACTGGGTGTCTTCCTGTAGAAATACATCGTCAGTTCCTGAAAGAGAAACAAGAGAAAAATGAACAACCTTTGAACATGTCCATAAGTTATAGGATCGGAATTAGGCCATTTGGCCCATCAAGTCTACTCCATCGTTCAAACGAAGGTGCAGTGAAATGAATTTGCCAGCAGCGATACACTTAAAAAGAACACATAATACACAATAGAATTTAACCCAAACATCCACCACAGCATTCTTCACTGTGGTGGAAAGCAACAAAGTTCAACTAGTCTACCTCCTTTGTTCACCCGTGGTCGGGGCCATGAACCCTCTGTAGTCGCCACTACGGACGGCCCGATGTACAGGCCCTCTCGTTGGGATGATCCAAACTCTGACGTCGGGAGAGTCGAACACACTCCGCGGCTTGGAGCGCCCGAATCAGCATTTTCTTACCGGAGACCGCGGTTTCAGGAGTTCAGGCTCCGGATGTTAAGTCCACGCCCCGCCCGTGGCTAGAAGCTCCGTAGACCACAGCCCCATGATGCCAAAGTAACCAGGCCAGCGATCGGAGCACTCCTCTCTGGCGACCCCCGGCAAGGGTTCGCCCGCTCCGCAATGGAAAAGGCCACGCTGTGCCTGTTGCTGAAGCTCTGGGCCCAACACGGTGAAAGGCCGCTCCAATCCAAGCTGTTAGGCCGCGAGGGAGGTGACATGGAAAAAATTGCCTCTCCGTGGAGGTGACCGAAAAACGGTTTCCCTCTTTTTCCCCCCCACCAACCCTCACATACGACACACCAAGAGACACCTAAACTAACATTAGACACACTAAAAAAAACAAAAAAAGTTGAAATAACGAACAGGCTGCTGGCAGGGCAGCTGACTCGCAGCGCCCCCACCGACCACGTATAGGAATAGGACAGGTAGAGATACGAGCCAAACGCAGGCAGGTGGGACTAATGTTGATGGGGCACGCTGGTTTGCATGGGCAGGTTGGGCAGAAGGGCCTGATTCCATGCTGTAACACTCTAAGACTCAGTTGTCCAGTGCTACTCAGTCAACTATAAAGTTCCATTGTGGATCTGTAGAAGGGTCTCGACCCGAAACGTCACCTATTCCTTTTCTCCAGAGAGGAGGAGGAGGAGGGGGGAGGAGGAGGGGGGGAGGAGGAGGGGGAGGAGGAGGAGGGGGATGGGAGGGAGGAGGAGGAGGGAGGGGAAGGAGGAGGAGGAGGAGGAGGGGAGGGGAGGGGAGGGGAAGGAGGGAGGAGAGAGAGAGAGAGGAGGGGAGAGGAGGAGGGGAGGAGGAGAAGGAGAAGTGTCGTCTATCTATAATATTCCATTCCCCAGAACACGCCAAGCCCTCACCTGAGTTGGAGTTAGGATCCTGTGAGGTGCTGGTCTGGAGTATTTCTCCTGCATTGCAGGAAGCCAGGTTACCTCTGCGCCCTTCAGGAATGCCTTGACGTCCAGGGCTCCAGATACGCAGCCACAAACTCCATGCTCATCCTCCAGCACAAAGCAATACCCTGGGCTTAACGTCAGGAAGCGGCCCAGAAACCTAGAGGCAAGAGGCAGGACTGTCATCATCGATCTGTCTATCTGTCTATCTGTCTATCTGTCTATCTGTCTATCTGTCTATCTGTCTATCTATCACAGTCGCTGCCTCAAAAAGGCTGGCAGTATCATCAAAGACCCACACCATCCTGGCCACACATTCATCTCCCTGCTACCTGCAGGTAGAAGGTACAGGAGCCTGAAGACTGCAACGTTCAGGTTCAGGAATAGCTACTTCCCCACAGCCATCAGGCTATTAAACCTGGCTCGGACAAAACTCTGAACATTAATAACCCATTATTTGTTATTTGCACTTTATCAGTTTATTTATTCATGTGAGTATATATTTATATAATGGTATATGGACACACTGATCTGTTTTGTAGTCAATGCCTACTATGTTCTGTTGTGCTGAAGCAAAGCAAGAATTTCATTGTCCTATCAGGGACACATGACAATAAACTCACTTGAACTTGAACTGGAGAAGCACACCTTGATATGTGGAGGATGTTTGCACTGGTGGGAGCGTCTAGGACTAGAGGTCTTAAGAACTCTTAGGACTTGGGGCATGTTGGCATTCTTTTAGGAAGGAGATGAGGAAAAATGTCTTTAGTCAAATGTTGAATCTGTTGAATTCTTTGCCACAGAAGGCTGCGGAGGCCAAGCAAGTGGATATTTAAGGCAGAGATAGATAGTTTCTTGATTAGTACGGGTGTCAGAGGTGATGGGGAGAAGGCAGTAGAATGGGGTTAGGAGGGAGAGATAGATCAGCCATGATGAATGGCGGAGTAGACTTGATGGGCCCAATGGCCTAATTCTGCTCCTATAACCTATCATCATCGGCGGTCACTCTGACGGAAACGAGTATGACTGTCCTCTCCTCTCCATAGGGTCGTCTACCTGTGGCTCTGCAGATGTCTATAGAGGCCGCACACCTTGGTGCAACGTGGGTGGTGGAGACTGGAGGTGGTTGGTAGTGGTCGAGTCCCCTTCTCTCTCTCTCCTTACGGTGGTGTCGCTTTGTCTGTGCCACACGGCGTAGTTCCGTTTCGTGACGTGCACCTCCTTCCCGCACGGATTTCCTCCAGTGTAATGTGCTCCCAGTTGCTCGATGTGATGTGGAATTTCTTCAGGCTGTTCTTGATGTTGTCCTTGAAGCGTTTCTTTGGCCCGCCGGGGGCTCGCCGACCTTCCTTCACTTGAGAGTACAGGATTTGTTCAGGGAGACGTGTGTTGGACATGTGGATGACACGGCCAGTCCATCGAAGTTGGCGCTGCATTATTGTGGTGGCGATGCTGGTCATGTTGGCTTCCTCCAAAACCCTGATGTTGGTGCGTTTGTCCTCCCAGCTGATCCTCAGAATCTTTCGTAAGGATCTTTGATGGTATTGTTCCAGGGCACTCGGGTGGCTGCTGCAGGTGGTCCATGACTTGGCTCCATACAACAGGGTGGGGAGGACAACGGCTCTGTGGACCAGCGGTTATGTTTGGGCCTTTAGGTCTCGGTAACATAGAAACATAGCAAATAGGTGCAGGAGGAGGCCATTTGGCCCTTCGAGCCAGCACCGCCATTCATTGTGATCATGGCTGATCGTCCCCTATCAATAACCCTTGCCTGCCTTCGCCCCATATCCCTTGACTCCACTAGCCCCTAGAGCTCTATCTAACTCTCTCTTAAATCCACCCAGTGACTTGTCCTCCACTGCCCTCTGTGGCAGGGAATTCCATAAATTCACAACTCTCTGGGTGAAAAAGTTTTTTCTCACCTCAGTCTTAAATGGCCTCCCCTTTATTCTAAGACTGTGGCCCCTGGTTCTGGACTCGCCCAACATAGGGAACATTTTTCCTGCATCTAGCTTGTCCTGTCCTTTTATAATTTTATATGTTTCTATGAGATCCCCCTCATTCTTCTAAACTCCAGTGAATACAAGCCCAGTCTTTTCAATCTTTCCTCATATGACAGTCCCGCCATCCCAGGGATCAATCTCGTGAACCTACGCTGCACTGCCTCAATCACAAGGATGTCCTTCCTCAAATTAGGAGACCAAAACTGTACACAATACTCCAGATGTGGTCTCACCAGAGCCCTATACAACTGCAGAAGGTAACCTATGACATGAACATGAAATGAAGGGATATGGATTATGTGCAGGGAGATATGAGATGGTCTTGGCACCGTGTTTGGCACAGACATTGTGGGCCGTAGGGCCTGTTCTTGTGCTGTGCCGTTCTAGGTTCACGTTACAAAGGACCATCAGGAGGGGTGGGTGGGTTGCCCATCACTGGTGCTGAGGGATCTACTGGGCTCTTACCTGTCTCCGATCAGGTCCGGGTGGCAGTTTTCATGGTCCTTCTCCCTCGAGGTACAGATGAGACTCTCTGTGCACATGGAATACAGTGCCCTCTGTAATAATAATAATAATAATAATAAAAATAATAATATATTTTATTGTCATTGCACATAAGCGCGATGAGATTTGGTTATGCAGCTTCCATCCGATGCCATAACATTAATAACTAATTCAATTTGGATTTAGATATCCCGAGTACATGGATTGTAAAAAGAACAGTAAAACAGTTCAACAGACTACAGTGCAGATGTGTCTGTGCGACGTGACCCTTCCCTAAAAAATTCACATGGGGCAAAGCCAAGGTGATACAGACACACACCACGATGAACAGGAAGTTGTAACTGTAATTAAATGGCTAAAGCACAGTGTAGAGAAGGTCCTTTAAAGGAGGGGGGGTAGGGAGAGGAGGAGAAGGGGGGGAGAAGGAGTGAGGAGCAGACCACAACAGCAGGGAGCCATGGCTGAAAAATCACCGCCCCTCAGCCATCACTCAGCATTGGGTTTGAAGAAACAATTAATACTCCCCATTTTAGGTAACCTCTAACACCCCCCCCCCCCCCCCCCCCCCCCCCCCCCCCCCCCCCCCCCCCCCTTCTCCAACCCCCACCTAGGTCCAACCCCCCACCTGGTGCAGTAATGGACCTGTCCCACCTAGGCAACTTTTTAGGCGACTGCAGGAGACTATGCAGTCGCCACATGGTAGCCACATGTGCGTGGGAGTCGCCGCCATGGTCGTGAGGAGTTCCTGCATTTTGGGAACTAGTCGCGGCCTCATTAGGGTCACCGTGAATCTTTCAACATGTTGAACAATTAGCGGTGGCTGGAATGAAGCCGCCACGGAGTGTAGCGAGAATTCTCGTGCCGTAGGTGGGTCGTCAGGAGGTTCTAGTGGGTCGCCAGGAGGTCGAAGGTTCTCGGAGGTTCTCGTAGGTCGTAGCCGGTGCTGACTGGCGAACTTCATTGTCTCATTGGGGGAAAAAAAAGGTAAAGGTAAGCGGTAGTTTTCAGAACCACGGATAACCGACCGGTAATGTTAAATGTCCGCCGCCGAGCTTCACAGCCGTGTATCTCTGGCTTCTTAAAAGTCGTCTCCACTCCTTCTCCCCCCTTATCCCTCCCTCTCCTCCACCACCTATTCCCCTCTCTTTCAAAGGACTTACCGTACACTGTGCTTTAGCCGTCTTAATTACAGCGCCAACCTTCCTGTTCATCGCAGTGCGTGTCTGTATCACCTCAGCTTTGCCCCGTGTGAATCTTTTAGGCAGGGCAAGCGGGGGGGGGGGGGGGGCGCTGTCTAAAAAATTCACATGGGCTGGTGTTTCGATGTGTGTGTGTGTTCCACTCTGACAGTTGCCGTTGCAGTTCCCAGTTTTTCAGGTGATTGCCGGCAACTTGACAGTCGCTGGCAGTCCGCTGAAAAATCTCCCAAGTGGGACAGGCCGATAAGGCAGCAACTCTACCAATGCACCACTGTGCCACCCCAATGCTGGAAGCTCCCAATAGCCCGGCAGTAACTGTGGAAAGATGAACAATCAACACTTCACAGCGGTAGAGTTGCTGCCTCACAGCACCAGAGACCCGGGTTTGATTGCGACTACGGAGTTTGTGCGATCTCACCGTGATCGTGTGGGTTTTTCCCGGTTCCCTCCCATCCTCCAAAGATGGACAGGTTTGTAGGTTAATTGGCTTCGGTAAAAATCATAAATTGCCCCAAGTGTGTGTGTAGGATAGTGCTAGAGTGATCTCTGGCCAGCGTGGTCTCAGTGGACAAAAGGAACCTGTTTCAGCGCTGTACCTCAAGACTAAACTAATCTAAATCCAATCAAGTCAAACTTAAGTACGCTAGGTAGATCAAAGGGGAAGATACAGAGTGCAGAATATAGTTCTCAGCGTTGTAGCGCACCAGTTCCACAGACAAAGTCCAATGTCCTCTATACTGTCCCATCACACACGCCCAGGGAAGGGACAGCACTGGCGATGCAGGGAGCATTGTCCCTCTGGACTGTGCAGTTTAAGCCCCTTGTACATTGTCCCATTAAATGTAGTCGTGGAGTCATAGAGTGATACAGCCTGGAAACAGGTCCCTCAGCCCAACTTGCCCACACCGGCCAACATGTCCCATCTACACTAGTCCCACCTGCCTGCGTTTGGCCCATATCCCTCTAAACCTGTCCAATCCATGTTCCTGTCTGAATATTTCTCAAACATTGCAATAGTCCCTGCCACAACTACCTCCTCCGGCAGCTCGTTCCATACACCCACCACCTTTTGTGAAAAGGTTCTTCACGTTCCTATTAAATCTTTTCCCCCTCAGCTTAAACCAATGCCCTCTGGTTCTCGATTCCCTGGGCAAGAGACTCTGTGCGCCTACCTGATCTATTCTGTAGATTGGTTACTTCTTACTAACCAATTGTAGTGCTTGTTAGTAGAATCTCCGCCTACTATGCGGTTTATATTATCAGAAGTCTGCTTAAGTAATTCAGTCTGCTAGTTACTTTACACCATGCAAATGGATGCTGTGAGTTAACTTTAATAAACATGTGTTGTACCTTGACACGCGTACGACTCATCTCCTAATTTGAGGAAGGACATCCTTGTGATTGAGGCAGTGCAGCGTAGGTTCACGAGATTGATCCCTGGGATGGCGGGACTGTCATATGAGGAAAGATTGAAAAGACTAGGCTTGTATTCACTGGAGTTTAGAAGAATGAGGGGGATCTCATAGAAACATATAAAATTATAAAAGGACTGGACAAGCTAGATGCAGGAAAAATGTTCCCAATGTTGGGCGAGTCCAGAACCAGGAGCCATAGTCTTAGAATAAAGGGGAGGTCATTTAAGACTAAGCTGAGAAAAAAAAATTCACCCAGATAGTTGTGAATTTATGGAATTCCCTGCCACAGAGGGCAGTGGAGGCCAAATCACTGGGTGGGTTTAAGAGAGAGTTAGATAGAGCTCTAGGGGCTAGTGGAGTCAAGGGATATGGGGAGAAGGCAGGCACGGGTTATTGATAGGGGACGATCAGCCGTGATCACGATGAATGGCGGTGCTGGCTCGAAGGGCCGAATGGACTCCTCCTGCACCTACTTTCTATGTTTCAATGTTTCTATTACATATACCTCTCATGATTTTATACACTTCTATAAGATCACCCCTCATCCTCCAGCGCTCCAGGGAATAGAGGAGTTACTCAAGGAACAAGGAACGAGATGAAACTGTGTGGGTTGCCTGCCCACTTTCTTTGCCAGCAAAGCCAGCAGCATCATCAAGGACCCGTCGCATCCCGGCCACTCCCTCTTCTTCCCTCTCCCATCGGGCAAGAGGTATAGAAGTGTGAAAAACGCACACCTCCAGATTCAGGGACAATTTCTTCCCAGCTGTTATCAGGCAACTGAACCATCCTACCCCAACCAGAGAGCAGTGCTGAACTACTATCTACCTCATTGGTGACCCTCGGACTATCCTTGATCGGACTTTGCTGGCTTTAACTTGCACTAAACCTTCCCTTATCATGTTATTCCCTCATCATGTATCTACAGTACACACTGTAAATGGGTCGATGCTCCATTCCTTGGAGCTCAGGAGGATGAGGGGTGATCTTATAGAGGTGTACAAAATCACGAGAGGAATTGATCGAGTAGATACACAGTCTCTTACCCAGAATAGGGTAATCGAGGACCACGGGACATAGGTTCAAGGTGAAGGGGAAAAGATTTAATAGGAATCCGAGGGGTAACCTTTTCACACAAAGGGTGGTGGATGTATGGAACAAGCTGCCAGAGGAGGTAGTTGAGGCTGGGACTATCCCATCGTTTAAGAAACAGTTGGACAGGTACATGGATAGGACATGGAGGGATATGGACCAAACGCAGGCAGGTGGGACTAGTGTAGCTGGGACATTGTTGGCCAGTGTGGGCAAGTTGGGCCTAAGGGCCTGTTTCCACACTGTATCTCTCGATGACACTATGACTATGACTCTACGTATAGTCTTTCCGCTGACTGGTGAGCACGCAACACAAGCTTTTCACTGTCCAGTGCTCCAGAGCACTGCTTTGAACCAAATACCTTGTCCCTCTGTTCAAAGGGCCTGACGCTGTATGCTTTCACTGTGGGAAAGATTGGAGGAGGCTGGTTGAAGAGTTCGCTGCTGCTTGTGATCGGAAGCATCATCTGGAACAAGAGGAATGGAAATCATTACCAAAATCACAGGACAGAACGGTGGCACGGTGGCGCAGCGGTAGTCGCTGCCTCACAGCGCCAAAAACCCGGGTACTATACTGTCCACGGGTGCTGGCTGTACGCTCTTCCCGTGACCTGCGTGGGTTTTCTCCGGGTGCTCCGGTTTCCTCCCACACTCCAAAGACGCGCAGGTTTGTAGGTTAATTTCTGTAGATTTGGTTATAATTGTAAATTGTCCCTAGTGTGTGTAGGATAGTGCTAGTGTTTGGGGTGATCGCTGGTCGGCGTGGACACGGTGGGCTGAAACGCCTGTTTCCGCGCGGTATCTTTAAACTAAACTAAGCATGGAAACTGGCTCAACTCGTGGATGCCGATCAAGATGCCCCATGTACACTCATCCCGCCTGCCCCCATTTGGCCCATATATTAGTCATAGATTCAAACAGCATGGAAGCAGGCACTGCCGGAGCCAGTTATGTTTACTGTTGGCATATTGTACTATTTTGTCTAGATATATCTTGCAGTATTATTTTTTTACACTTGGGGGCGGTCATTAGAAGCACTCCACTAGCCCTTAGAGCTCTATCTAACTCTCTCTTAAATCCATCCAGTGACTTGGCCTTCACTGCCCTCTGTGGCAGGGAATTCCATAAATTCACAACTCTCTGGGTGAAAAAGTTTTTTCTCACCTCAGTCTTAAATGGCCTCGTCTTTATTCTGAGACTGTGGCCCCTGGTCCTGGACTCGCCCAACATAGGAAACATTTTTCCTGCATCTAGCTTGTCCTGTCCTTTTATAATTTTATATGTTTCTATAAGAATTCCCTCATCTTTCTAAACTCCAGTGAATACAGGCCTAGTCTTTTCAATCTTTCCTCATATGACAGTCCCGCCATCCCAGGGATCAATCTCGTGAACCTACGCTGCACTGCCTCAATCACAAGGATGTCCTTCCTCAAATTAGGAGATCAAAACTGTACACAATACTCCAGATGTGGTCTCACCAGAGCCCTATACAACTGCAGAAGGTAACCTATGACATGAACATGAAATGAAGGGATATAGATTATGTGCAGGGAGATATGAGATGGTCTTGGCACCGTGTTTGGCACAGACATTGTGGGCCGTAGGGCCTGTTCTTGTGCTGTGCCGTTCTAGGTTCACGTTACAAAGGACCATCAGGAGGGGTGGGTGGGTTGGTGCTGAGGGATCTACTGGGCTCTTACCTGTCTCCGATCAGGTCCGGGTGGCAGTTTTTGTGGTCCTTCTCCCTCGAGGTACAGATGAGACTCTCTAGTCATTAGAAGCACAAGGGGGCGCATATATATATATGTTATATATATACAGTTTTCAACCGACTGGGGAGAACAGCCAGCTACAATTTGTATGCAGAATAAAGAAAACCTGGAACGTTCATCTCTTTATTTGTACAGCTACTTCAATAAAAAACTGGAAATAACGAATGGAAAATCTGTTCCATTCGGTCTGCGTCAGATCACACCTACCTTCTTGGCAACGGAAACGAGGACACTGGTAAAGTTGGAAATTTGCCATTACAGGCACTTAGGCCCAGTTAGCCCATGCCGATCAAGGTGCCCCATATATAAGTCCTCTAAGTTTGGTTTAGTTTAGAGAGACAGAGCGGAAACAAGGCCTTCGGCCCACCGAGTCCTCGCCGACCGTCGATCCCCACACACTAACCCAATCCTACACACACCAGGGACAATTTACAATCATTACCGAAGCCAATTACAAACCTGTACGTCTTTGGAATGCGGGAGCGCCTGAGAAAAACCTACGCAGGTCACGGGGAGAACGTGCAAACTCCACACAGACAGCACCCGTAGTCAAGATCGAACTCGGGTGTCTGGAGCTGCAAGGAAGCAACTCTACCACTGCGCCACCGTGCTGCACGGCCCTTCTTAGGGAAGGAAGAAAGAGGGGAGGGTTTGTGCTGTATTAATGCGGTGAAGAGGTTACCTGAAACTCTCCCACAAGCCCTCCTCTGTAAATCCAGGGCTCTCCCTCTGTAGCCGACACGTGACCGGCACTGTTGGTACGGCACCCTGTGGAAGAACCACAGATCACAGGCTTCATTAAACTCTGCAGATGAAAGAAACCTACAACAAACTGCACCGGAAAAGCAAAACGCTGCAGATGTAGGAAACCTGAAATAAAAACAGACAGTACGACAAAGTCCCAGCAGGTTCAGAGGAACATAGACCAGTGCAGAGGAGAGAGACAAAAACCTGGAGTAACTCAGCGGGACGGGCAGCATCTCTGGAGAGATGGAATGGTTGACGTTTATGGCCGCGACCCTCCTTCAGACCTGAAACGTCACCCATTCCTTCTGTCCAGAGATGCTGCCTGTCCCGCTGAGTTACTCCAGCTTTTTGGGTCTATCTTCGGTTTAAACCAGCATCTGCTGTGGCTTCCTATACATAGAACAGTACCGCACAGGAAGTTGTGTTTATAAGTTCTAGGAGCAGAGTTAGGCCATTTAGCCCGTTAAGTCTACTCCACCATATCTATCCTTCCCCCTCAACCCCATTCTCCTGCCTACTCCCCATAACTGCTGACACCCGTACTAATCAAGCATCTGTCAATCTCTGCTTTAAAGATATCCATTGATTTCTACACTGTCTATGCCTCCCATCATTTTATATCATTTTATCAGGTAAATGGCTCGATTGTAATCATGTATTGTCTTTCTGCTGACTGGGTAGCATGCAACAAAAGTTTTTCACTGTACCTCGGTACACGTGACAATAAACTAAACCAGCTACCCTGAAATCTATTCAGTATTTGACAATTCCAGCCTGTCTCTCCTACCGATGCCTCTCATAGACAATAGACAATGTCTCCACCCTCCACCCTTCATCAGTCTGAAGAAGGGTTTCGGCCCGAAACGTTGCCTATTTCAGTGTATCGTCAGAGGTTGAGGGACGACCTGTTAGAAGTTTATAAAATTATAAGGAAAAGGCGAAGTGCAACGGGGTCTTGGGGTCCTTGTACATCAGTCGATGAAAGGAAGCATGCAGGTACAGCAGGCAGTGAAGAAAGCGAATGGCATGTTGACCTTCATAACAAGACGAGTTGAGTAGAGGAGCAAAGAGGTCCTTCTGCAGTTGTACAGAGCCCTAGTGAGTCCACACCTGGAGTATTGTGTGCAGTTTTGGTCCCCTAATTTGAGGAAGGACATTCTTGCTATTGAGGGAGTGCAGCGTAGGTTTACAAGGTTAATTCCCGGGATGGCGGGACTATCATATGCTGAGAGAATGGAGCAGCTGGGCTTGTACACTCTGGAGTTTAGAAGGATGAGAGGGGATCTCATTGAAACATAAGATTGTTAAGGGCTTGGACACGCTAGAGGCAGGAAACATGTTCCCGATGTTAGGGGAGTCCAGAACCAGGGGCCACAGTTTAAGAATAAGGAGTAAGCCATTTAGAACGGAGACAAGTAAACACTTTTTCTCACAGAGAGTGGTGAGTCTGTGGAATTCTCTGCCTCAGGTGGAGGCAGGTTCTCTGGATGCTTTCAAGAGAGAGCTAGATAGGGCTCTTAAAAATAGCGGAGTCAGGGGAGAAGGCAGGAACGGGGTACTGATTGGGGATGATCAGCCATGATCACATTGAATGGCGGTGCTGGCTCAAAGTGCCAAATGGCCTACTCCTGCACCTATTGCCTATTGTCTATTGTGTGTAGGATAGGGTCAATGTGCGGGGATCGCTAGTCGGTGTTGACTCGGTGGGCCGAAGGGCCCGTTTCCGCGCTGTATCGCTAAACTATACTAAACATGGTCTGAGATCTGAACAATAATACTCACATTGGAAGCACTGCATCCAGGAGTGGAAGGAATAGGTGCTCTTCTCAATTCGTCCATCTGAGGAAAAGGAGTCAATGATCAACAACAGTTTGTTATAGCCGGGGAAATTATCAGAGTAAATTTCATCACAGCGCAAAGGTTTGATTCATTGATTGAAAAATACAGCCTAGAAATAGGCCCTTCGGCCCGCCGAGTCGACGCTAACCGTCGATCACCCATTCACACAAGTTCTGTATGTATGAAGGAACTGCAGATGCTGGTTTAAATCGAAGATAGACACAAAATGCTGGAGTAACTCAACGGGACAGGCAGCATCTCTGGGGTGAAGGAATAGGTAACATTTCGGGTCGAGACCTATCTTCAGAATGATCTGTCTTCTTCAGTCTGAAGAAGGGTCTCGACCCGAAACGTCACCTATTCCTTCTCTCCAGAGATGCTGCCTGTCCTGCTGAGTAACTCCAGCATTGTGTGTCACACCAGTTGTAGATTAGCCCACTTCCTCATCCACTCCCTACACACCATTTAGAAGCCTGAACCCTGCAGCTTATCTTTGATTGCCGATAAATGTTAACATGGTGGTCAGTGCCCATCCTCCCGGTGGCCTGTGTCACCTCACCTCCCCCCCGCCAACCACCTCTGTGCAGCTTTTCCCCAGCATCTAGCCCACGTTGTGATGGTTTAGTTTAGTTTAGTTCATAGATACAGAATGGAAACAGGCCCTTCGGCCCATCGAGTCCATGACGGACATCAATCACCCGTTCGCTACTTGTATCCACTCCCCAAACATTCGAGGAAATTTACAGAGAGCCAATTAACCTACAAACCCGCAGGTCTTTGAGATGGAGAGGGACAAAACTGGACCTAGGGTTGAGATTTTTGATTGGAGAAAGGCTAACTTTGAGGAGATGCGAAAGGATTTAAAAGGAGTAAATTGGGACAGTTTGTTTTATGGGAAAGATGTGGAAGAGAAATGGAGTACATTTAAAGGTGAAATTTTAAGAGTACAGAATCTTTATGTCCCTGTTCGGTTGAAAGGAAACAGTAAAAATTGTAAAGAGCCATGGTTTTCAAGGGAAATTGGACATCTTGTTCGGAAAAAGAGGGAGATCTACAATAATTATAGGCAGCATGAAGTAAATGAGGTGCTTGAGGAGTATAAAAAATGTAAAAAGAATCTTAAGAAAGAAATTAGAAAAGCTAAAAGAAGATATGAGGTTGCTTTGGCAAGTAAGGTAAAAGTAAATCCGAAGGGTTTCTACCGCTATATTAATAGCAAAAGGATAACGAGGGATAAAATTGGTCCATTAGAGAGTCAGAGTGGACAACTATCTGCAGAGCCAAAAGAGATGGGGGAGATATTGAACAGTTTCTTTTCTTCGGTATTCACCAAGGAGAAGGATATTGAATTATGTGAGGTAAGGGAAACAAGTAGAGTAGCTATGGAAACTATGAGGATCAAAGAAGAGGAAGTACTGACACTTTTGAGAAATATAAATGTGGATAAGTCTCCAGGTCCGGACAGGATATTCCCTAGGACATTGAGGGAAGTTAGTGTAGAAATAGCAGGGGCTATGGCAGAAATATTTCAAATGTCATTAGAAACGGGAATAGTGCCGGAGGATTGGCGTACTGCGCATGTTGTTCCATTGTTTAAAAAGGGGTCAAAGAGTAAAGCTAGCAATTATAGACCTGTTAGTTTGACGTCAGTGGTGGGCAAATTAATGGAAAGTATACTTAGAGATAATATATATAAGCATCTGGATAAACAGGGTCTGATTAGGAACAGTCAACATGGATTTGTGCCTGGAAGGTCATGTTTAACTAATCTTCTTGAATTTTTTGAAGATGTTACTCGGGAAATTGATGAGGGTAAAGCAGTGGATGTTGTGTATATGGACTTCAGTAAGGCCTTTGACAAGGTTCCTCATGGAAGGTTAGTTAAGAAGGTTCAATGGTTGGGTATTAATGGTGGAGTAGCAAGATGGATTCAACAGTGGCTGAATGGGAGATTCCAGAGAGTAATGGTGGATGGTTGTTTGTCAGGTTGGAGGCCAGTGACGAGTGGGGTGCCACAGGGATCTGTGTTGGGTCCACTGTTGTTTGTCATGTACATCAATGATCTGGATGATGGTGTGGTAAATTGGATTAGTAAGTATGCAGATGATACCAAGATGGGTGGGGTTGCGGGTAATGAAGTAGAGTTTCAAAGTCTACAGAGAGATTTATGCCAGTTGGAAGAGTGGGCTGAAAGATGGCAGATGGAGTTTAATGCTGATAAGTGTGAGGTGCTACATCTTGGCAGGACAAATCAAAATAGGACGTACATGGTAAATGGTAGGGAATTGAAGAATGTAGATGAACAGAGGGATCTGGGAATAACTGTGCACAGTTCCCTGAAAGTGGAATCTCATGTAGATAGGGTGGTAAAGAAAGCTTTTGGTGTGCTGGCCTTTATAAATCAGAGCATTGAGTATAGAAGTTGGGATGTAATGTTAAAATTGTACAATGCATTGGTGAGGCCAATTCTGGAGTATGGTGTACAATTTTGGTCGCCTAATTATAAGAAGGATGTCAACAAAATAGAGAGAGTACAGAGGAGATTTACTAGAATGTTGCCTGGGTTTCAGCAACTAAGTTACAGAGAAAGGTTGAATAAGTTAGGGCTTTATTCTTTGGAGCGCAGAAGGTTAAGGGGGGACTTGATAGAGGTTTTTAAAATGATGAGAGGGATAGACAGAGTTGACGTGGAAAAGCTTTTCCCACTGAGAGTAGGGAAGATTCAAACAAGGGGACATGACATGAGAATGAAGGTAGCTTCATGAGTGGTAGCTGTGTGGAATGAGCTTCCAGTGAAGGTGGTGGAGGCAGGTTCGTTTTTATCATTTAAAAATAAATTGGATAGTTATATGAATGGGAAGGGAATGGAGGGTTATGGTCTGAGCGCAGGTATATGGGACTAGGGGAGATTATGTGTTCGGCACGGACTAGAAGGGTCGAGATGGCCTGTTTCCGTGCTGTAATTGTTATATGGTTATATGGTTATGTGGGAGTAAACCGGAGGCCCGGAGGAGACCCACGTGGTCACATTCTGCTTTACGCCTCTATGCCTCTCTGTCCACTCCAAACTTCTAACTTAACATAGAAACATAGACAATAGGTGCAGGAGTAGGCCATTCGGCCCTTCGAGCCTGCACCGCCATTCAATATGATCATGGCTGATCATCCAACTCAGTATCCTGTACCTGCCTTCTCTCCATACCCCCTGATCCCTTTAGCCACAAGGGCCACATCTAACTCCCTCTTAAATATAGCCAATGAACTGGCCTCAACTACATTCTGTGGCAAAGAAATCCACAGATTCACCACTCTGTGTGAAAATAAATATTCTCAACTCGGTCCTAAAATACTTCCCTCTTATCCTTAAACTGTGACCCCCTTGTTCTGGACTTCCCCAACATTGGGAACAATCTTCCTGCATCTAGCCTGTCCAACCCCTTAAGAATTTTGTAAGTTTCTATAAGATCCCCCCTCAATCTTCTAAATTCTAGCGAGTACAAGCCGAGTCTGTCCAGTCTTTCCTCATATGAAAGTCCTGGCATCCCAGGAATCAGTCTGGTGAACCTTCTCTGTACTCCCTCGATGACAAGAATGTCTTTCCTCAGATTAGGAAACCAAAACTGTACGCAATAGTCCAGGGGTGCTCTCACCAAGACCATGTACAACTGCAGTAGGACCTCCCTGTTCCTACACTCAAATCCATTTGCTATGAATGCTTACATATCATTCGCTTTCTTCACTGCCTGCTGCACCTGCATGCCTACTTTCAATAACTGGTGTACCATGACACCCAGGTCTCGTTGCATCTCCCCTTTTCCTAATCGGCCACCATTCAGATAATAGTCTACTTTCCTGTTCTTGCCACCAAAGTGGATAACTTCTTACCTTAGACCCATGCCCCTAAGTATTTTTAGTTTAGTTTGGAGATTCAGCATGGAAACAGGCCCTTCGGCCCACCGAGTCCGCGCCGACCAGCGATCTCTGTACACCCGCACTCTCCTACACTCACTATGGGCAATACATAATCGTTACCGAAGCCAATTAACCTGCAAACTTGTACCGTCTTTGGGATGTGCAAGGAAACCGGAGCACCTGCGCAGGTCACCGGGGCAAACGTGCAAACTCCGTACAGACAGCAGCCGCAGTCAGGATGGTACCCGCATCTCCGGTGCTGGGAGGCAGCGACTCTACCGCTGCACCACCATGTGGAATGGAAGCTCTCACACTCACCCAGCCACATCACAAAGGCCTTGACCACAAGGAGCGTGTTCCTGATGTCCCAGAGGTAGGGGTAAAGGTCGTAGACAATGGCCCTGTTGGGGCTCCTCATGAAGTGCTGGTAGAGTTGGACGATCTCGTCGCACCACAGCTGGAACGAGTGTGCCAGAGTTCTCCACTCCTCCGCCTGTGGCAGTAAAGGGGACTGAACTTCAGTGCCTTTCATCACAGTGAGTAATGTTTAGGTTAAACTTTATTTTCTGTGCTGTGTGTATTTTTTCCATTCACTCAGTATTGCTGTATGGCAACTCAAATCTCACTGTCTACATCGGTGAGACCAAGCGCAGGCTTGGCGATCGTTTCGCCGAACACCTCCGCTCGGTCCGCATTAACCAACCTGATCTCCCAGTGGCTCAGCACTTCAACTCCCCCTCCCATTCCAAATTCGACATCTCTGTCCTGGGTCTCCTCCATTGCCAGAGTGAGCACCACCGGAAATTGGAGGAACAGCACCTCATATTCCGCTTGGGCAACCTGCACCCTAGCGGTATAAACATTGACTTCTCCAGTTTCCAGTTGCCCTTGCTGTCTCCTCCCCTTCTCAGATCTCCCTCAGCCCTCGGGCTCCTCCTCTTCCTTTCTCTTTTCTCCTCCCCGCCCCCTCCACCCTACATCAGTCTGAAGAAGGGCTTCGGCCCGAAACGTTGCCTATTTCAGTGTATCGTCGGAGGTTGAGGGAAGACCTGATAGAAGTTTATAAAATTATAAAGAAAAGGGGAAGTACAATGGGGTCTTGGGGTCCTTGTACATCAGTCGATGAAAGTAAGCATGCAGGTACAGCAGGCAGTGAAGAAAGCGAATGGCATGTTGGCCTTCATAACAAGACGAGTTGAGTAGAGGAGCAAAGAGGTCCTTCTGCAGTTGTACAGGGCCCTAGTGAGACCACACCTGGAGTATTGTGTGCAGTTTTGGTCCCCTAATTTGAGGAAGGACATTCTTGCTACTGAGGGAGTGCAGCGTAGGTTTACAAGGTTAATTCCCGGATAGGCAGAATTGTCGTATGCTGAGAGAATGGAGCGGCTGGGCTTGTATACTCTGGAGTTTAGAAGGATGGGAGGGGATCTTATTGAAACATGTAAAATTATTCAGGGTTTGGACATGCTAGAGGCAGGAAACATGTTCCCAATGTTGGGGGAGTCCAGAACCAGTGGCCCCAGTTTAAGAATAAGGGGCAAGGCATTTAGAACGAAAGATGAGGAAACACTTTTTCTCACAGAGAGTGGTGAGTCTGTGGAATTCTCTGCCTCAGAGGGCGGTGGAGGCCGGTTCTCTGGATACTTTCAAGAGAGAGTTAGATAGAGCTCTTAAAGATAGCAGAGTCAGGGGATATGGGGAGAAGGCCGGAACGGGGTACTGATTGTGGATGATCAGCCATGATCACATTAAATGGCGGTGCTGTCTCGAAGGGCCAAACGACCTACTCCTGCACCTATTGTCTATTGTCTATGAGAGGCATAGGTAGGAGAAACAGGCTGGAATTGTCAAATACTGAATAGATTTCTGGGTAGCTGGTTTAATTCATTGTCACATGTCTATTGTCTATTGTCCATTGACAGGGAGTATCTCTGCATAGAATGAATGGGTGACTTTTCAGTTTAGCTCATTGTCACGTGTACCGAGGTACAGTGAAAAACTTATGTTGCGTGCTATCCAGTCAGCAGAAAGACAATACATGATTACAATCGAGCCGTCAATAGTGTACAGATACGTGATGAAGGGAATATCATGAACAACATTTAGTGAGAGGAGATTAAAAAGAGCATAATTTAAGTAAGAAAGGTCGCTGCAGGAATAGAGAAGTAGCTCTTCAATCATGCATTTTAATCGCTCCACACTCTTAAACCTTATTCCTGCAGCAACTTTTTTTACTTTGAAACCCCTGTCCCACGGTACGAGTTCATTCCAAGAGCTCTCCCAAGTTTGCCCTGATTCGAACTCGGAGAATTACGGTAATGGCCGCTCGTCGGTACTCGGGGCTCTCGTGGACATTTTTCATCATGTTGAAAAATCTTCACGAGTCTTCCCGTGCTTACCTGCCAATAGCGAGACCACCTGCCGTTAGAGCTAAGAGACGTCCCCGAGCTCCGACGTACCCGCTACGTTCATTCCCTGTGCTTACCACGAGTTTGATTTTTTTTTAAACTCGGGAGAGCTCTTGGAATGAACGCGTACTGTGGGACGGGGCTTTTACTATGATACTCCCCTTATGATGTATCTCTACACTGGAAATGGCTCGAGTGTAATTATGTGTTGTCTTTCCGCTGACTGGATAGAACGCAACAAAAGCTTTTCACTGTACCTCGGTACACGTGACAATAAACTAAACTGAACTCAGACAGCATTTAGAGTATTGTTTAAGAAGGAACTGCAGATGCTGGAAAATCGAAGGTAGACAAAAATGCTGGAGAAACTCACGGGTGAGGCAGCATCTATGGAGCGAAGGAAATAGGCAACGTTTTGGGCCGAAACCCTCCTTCAGACTTTTGAGTATTGTGTTCAGTTCCGGCCACCATGGTATAGGAAATATGTTGTCAAGTTGGAAAGGGTGCAGAGCAGATTTACAAAGATGTTGTCAGGACTCGAGAGTCTGAGCTAATAAGATGAATTAATTAATTAGGGAGAGATTTAGTGGGATAGGACTGTATTCCTTGGAGCGCAGGAGGAACAGGACAAGACCAGAGGTCATAGGCTCAGAATTAAAGGCCGCTCTTTTAGAAAGGAGGTGAGGAGGAACTTCTTTAGTCAGAAGATAGTTAATCTGTGGAACTCATGGTCAAAAATGGAGGAGGACTGGCCAGATTTTGTGACTTCCACCACAGTGACAAAATTGTGTTAAATTTGTATTAAATTTTTATTGTGTTTTTGTGTGTTCTTTGTCATTGTACCGCTGTTGGCAAATTCAATTTCAGACGAATAAAACTGATTGATGGACTGATCATTGCCACAGAGGGCTGTGGAGGCCAAGTCAGTGGATACTTCTAAGGCAGGGGTAGACAAATTCTTGATTAGAACTTGTCAAGGGTAATGGGGGAGGGGGGGGGGGGGGGGTGGAAGGCTGGAAAATAGGATTGGGAGGCAGAGATCAGTCATGACCTCAGGACCTTATAGAAACTTAGAAAATAGGTGCAGGAGGAGGCCATTCGGCCCTTCGAGCCAGCACCGCCATTCATTGTGATCAAGGCTGATCGTCCCCAATCAATAACCCATGCCTGCCTTCTCCCCATATCCCCTGACTCCACTAGCCCCTAGAGCTCTATCTAACTCTCTCTTAAATCCATCCAGTGATTTGGCCTCCACTGCCCTCTGTGGCAGGGAATTCCATAAGTTCACAACTCTCTGGGTGAAAAAGTTTTTTCTCACCTCAGTCTTAAATGACATCCCCTTTATTCTAAGACTGTGGCCCCTGGTTCTGGACTCGCCCAACATTGGGGACATTTTTCCTGCATCTAGCTTGTCCAGTCCTTTTATAATTTTATATGTTTCTATGAGATCCCCCCTCATCCTTCTATGACCTGACGATGCAGGTTTACACCAAAGATAGACATAGATTGCGGGGTGTTGTGAACGCTACCGCCATGCCACCCCCAATCTCACCCCCCCCCCCCCCCCCCTCCATTGACCCGTTTACCTTCGGCCCGTCTATCTTGGTGTTGGAGCCCACATAGTGGGCGTTGGTCTTGAGCCACTGGAACTGGCGGAGCTTGCTGGCCGTCCCGTCTCCGTGCTGGTAGGGCAGGTGGAAGAGGTCCACCATCAGGCACAGGTGGGCCGGGCTGAGGTTCAGGCTACGTCCGGCTGCTCCTCCCACCCTCGCCGTGCGGATCTCCTCCTCAGCCGCCTTCCCGGGCCCGGCGTTCCCGCTCCTCGCTCGGCTGGTCCCCACCCCTCCTTTATCTGGAGCTCTCCGGGTCCCGGGACCTCTCGCTCCCTCCGGCTCTTGGCCACTGACCATCGCGGGGTGAAGACTTTTACCGTCAACCTCAGGGCCCTCAGCTGCCTCAGGGTTACTTAATGGCGCAGTCCCTCCTGCCTTCGACGTGCTCCCCCGTGTCCGCGGGTCACCAGGCTTCCCGACCCCCGTCTCGACCTTCCCGTTCAGAGCGACCTCTTCGGACAATCCGATCTCCGGCCTCGGCCCCCGTTCCTCCTTTAGCTGCTGTCTGCCTACGAGAAGACATTGAGGTGAGAGGGGAGAGCGGGTTCAATGGAGATGTGCGGGTCACGTTTCGTTTAGTTTAGAGATACAGCGCGCAAAAAAACAGGCGCATTTGGGGAGCAGGCAGGAGCGGGGTACTGATTGTGGATGATCAGCCATGATCACATTGAATGGCGGTGCTGGCTCGAAGGGCCGAATGGCCTCCTCCTGCACCTATTGTCTATTGTCCAAACATGTCCTATCCCTGTACCTGTTTCTTAAATGGTGCAACAGTCCCTGCCTCAACTACCTCCTCTGGCTGCTCATTCCATACACCCACCACCACCAAATTGCACACAGTATTCCAGGTGTGGTCTCACCAAGACTAAGATAGACTAGCTATAGTGAGATGTCCCTTCTCTGGTCGGCAAACCCTGGTAGTGCTCTAGCTTTGGACATTTCCATCCCGGGGAAAGGATTTGACTGTCTACCGTCTCTATACCTCACATCATTTTAACTATTAGGTCTCCCTCAACCTCCAGCGTTCGAGAGATAAACAATCCATCTGTTCAAACTGTCCTTATAGAGAATCCCCTCGTAGACAATAGACAATAGGTGCAGGAGTAGGCCATTC